>NC_084663.1:216911875-216929375 GCF_028389875.1 Rhea pennata
CCAATCACTGTGGCCCTGCTGTTGCTGGCAGGGCCAGCAGGTCTGCGTGAAGCCTCAGCTGCCTGCTTGGAGCTGTATTTTGCTCTGTTTACCTGGAAGAAGCGGTGAGACCTTAAAATAAGAATTTTTGTGGTGAGACGAGTAAGCCGGAACCCCACCTGCATTTTGCCTTCCTTTGCTGCTTCATGTCGTAACAGCAACTTGGGATCCCAGGATGAAAACTGTTACAGTGCTGGGGGGGGGAGCACTGCATCTGCCCAGGTTAGGGAACCATCGTTAAAGCTTTGGGAGAGAAAAAGCTCTAAAACGAGAATCTCCCGGGTGGTTTGATTCATGTTGAGGGTCAGTGTCAGAGCCTAGTACTCTCTGACAGGGTTCTTCTAGATATTCCACACATACGGAGAGCATAATGTTTAATACAGTGGTTTAATTTAAAGGTATGTGATGTTACATGAGATTTTTGATTTAGAGGAGTGATACAGTAATATACTGAAATCACAGTACAAGTGTAATTGTTCTTACTGGTCTCTATAATACATTCACCCTCATGACATCCGCACTCGCTGGGAATACGTGGGTTGAAGCCAGCTCCAGCCCGTCGCTCTCTCCAAAAATTCCTTTGTTGGTTGTTCAGGCTTTATACTCTGTGTTGGGCTGAGCCACATATGCACTTACACCATTCCTGAGCTTCAGGGACATCTTGCCTGCGTCCATCTCCTCTGAGCTTTCTTTCCTTACAGGGGTTATTGGTCGCTTATAGTCAGTCGTAATTGTGGACTAGGGAGTAGCTCTAGGAGGGCCATGCGGTTGCCTGGCCTCTCGGTAGCTGTTCCGGCCTCTTCGCAGGCGCTAAGCGTAGTCTGGCCGTCAAAAGAGCGTTGTCGTCGCTGGGAGCTCTCCGCAGAGATCTGCGTCTGGCCGCCGAAGACGAGCGGAAGGCGAGCCCGGGCTTGCGACGTGGACGCAGCTAAGTCCTGGGGCTGCGTTGCGTGTGAGCAGGGCTGGGACGTGGCAGTGGTTTTGCCCTTGGCGGTTACGGGCGTCACTGGCCGTGGATGGTTGCCCGCGGAGCCGAGAGGAGCAAAACTATCAATGGTCTGTGGGGGAGACGAATTAGCGCTTGCGGCGTTTCAGGTGCGTTCAGTGGTCGCGCAGCCTGGCGCGATCCAGCGGCACGATTTGTGCATGTGCTTATGCTTTAGTGGCGGCTAAGCCCAAGCCTCTAAACAGCAACTGTAACAGGATTGTGGTGCACGTCTTCCTGTTCTGCTGCCCTTCTAAGGGGAAAGTTCCCCTTAGAAAGTGCCCTTCCCCCCCTTTCTAAGGGGAAAGTTCCTAAGCTGTGGGCAAAACTCTTTGGCCGCTTCTTACTGTTCTCATGCTCGTGGGTGCTGTGGCGTTCCTTGCTTAAAGCTAAGGGTTTGGACTTTTTCACTTGAGGTTTATGTAGTTTGTTGCTGAGGGTCTCTCATGCCGCAGTTGTGGTTTCTCACTTTATTTTGTGGGGCTCAGTCTTTATCAGGCACAGTTCACAGGTCCCTCATTTAGCGATCAGGGTGCAGGATTGAAAATGCAACCTCATCCCGAGACTTTACAGCCTCAGAAACCATTTGGGTGCCAAGATGTGCAGTTCGTCACTTCAGGTTCAGGGCTTAGGGCTTCCTGATGAGGGAAAAATCCGTAAATAATAAACTGTAAGCCCTGAAGCCCGAGCAGCGGTTTGCCGTTTGCCATCTTCCCCTGCGCTAGCGCTCCGCTCTGAGCGCCGAGCTGAGGCCTGGGCTTGATACGGTGCAGGCCCACCACGCAGACACTGGCGACGTGCGGCGGGCGAGCCGAGAGCCGTGCGAGCGTTCCGCGGGGCTCTGGTCTGGGGTAGAGCGGAAGCGCAGGCAGGCGAGTTCAGGCGTTGTCCTCTCCAATTCTCAGAGCTGAATCCTATCCCCGAAGGAAAAAGCAGAAGGGGCAGGCCGTCGGCTACGCAGACACCTGCCGCCTCGGGGGCTGCGGCGGAAGCTGACCCTTCCCCGACGGACGGACGGACGGACGGTCGGACAGACGAACGCTGGCGTGGCGATGACTCTTCAGGTGTCACGGGGTAAGGGGAAGCGTGCCGGCACCGAGCTCCGTGGCAGGCTCGCTCCCAGGTGGTGTTTCTGTGCAGTAAAACAATAAACAGCCGCTTTATTCTTTGCGGTCGTGTCTGTGGTTCCGGACGCCCCCCTGCCTGAAGATGACGTCCAGGGGAGAAGGTTTCATGTTGCGCGCCTGGGGCCAGTGCCCGAGCCCCTTGCGCTTTGGAGTGCCTGCGGTTCCCAGGGGACTCGGTGCTGTTCCCGGGGCTGTGGGGAGTTGCCCTTGCGTGGCCTGGACCCTCGGGGCTCTTGGGGGTGGTTCCCATCGTCGTGAGGGCAGGTGGGGCCCCCCCTCCAGGGCCGTGTGAGGGCACCGGCCTGCTCCCTGGCCTGTCTGGGGCCGGGGCCCGTGTGCCTGGAGCTGGGAGAGCTGTGGGGGGCCGCGGAGAGTCTGCAGGCGCCGGTGCCGTCACAGAATCACAGAATGGGTAAGGTTGGAAGGGACCTCTGGGGATCGCCTAGTCCAACCTCCCTGCTCAAGCAGGGTCACCTAGAGCACGTTAGACAGGATCGCACCCAGGCGGGTTTTGAATATCTCCGGAGAAGGAGACTCCGTCACCTCTCTGGGCAACCCGTTCCAGTGCTCCGTCACTCTCACGGGAAAGAAATCCTTCCTCGTATTCAGGCACAACTTCCTGTGGTTCGGCTTGTGCCCGTTGCCTCTAGTCCTTTCGCGTGGGACAACTGGAAAGAGTTTAGCCCCATCCCCTTGCCACCCTGCCTTCAGATACTGATAGATTTTGATAAGATCCCCCCTCAGTCTTCCCCAGGCTAAGAGCCTCTTGTCGAGGCTAAGTCAGCCGCGCTGAGCCCTGCGACGTGCCTTACGGCCCCTTTGGTGTGCCCCGAGGCCCTTTGTCTGTGTTTTGGTTTGCCCCGGAGCCCTGTGTTTGCCCTCTGATGCCCTCAGGAGCCTTCAGTTCACGTTTTGGCTCGCCCCCACGGCCGCCGTGCGCCTCGGAGCCCTGCACTCGCTCTGCAGCGCGCGACAAAGTTCTCTGTTTTGTCGCAGAGCTTTCTGGGTGTGCCCCAGGGCCCTCCTTTTGCCTTTTGCTGCTCCCAGAATCACCCTGTTTGCTCTGTCTTTGCATTGTAATATACATACACATATACATAAAATGTGTGTGTGTACACACACACACCATTTGTTGCACCTGCAGCTCTCAATTTGTTTCCTTGTGCCCTGAATGTCCCCTTTTGCTCCCTGTGCACTCCAGGGCTCCCTGTTGAGCTTTCAGGAAGCTGCTCTCAGAAGCCAGGGGGGCCTCTGCTGCCCTGGCAGTCCCAGCTGTCCCTGATGGCCTGCAGCTCTGGGCACTGTGGGTGGGACAAGTCCCAGGTGGGGCCTGTTTGGCTGATTGCAAGGGTAGGAAGTGGGTACATGCTGCAAGCTGGGTCTGCATTTGGAAGTTCATGTCAGTGTTGGTCCAGGACAATGGAGCTGCTGCCACACACTGACTGCTGGGACTAGAATGTTGGCTGCACTGCAGAGGAGGTGAGCAGGGCTGAGGGGGGGCTGGCCTACGGGTCATGCACGTGCTGCCGGTCTTAGCGAATGGGAGCGTCCTGGGCGATGGAGCAGAACTGAGGCGGACTGTGCTGGGGCAAAGTGTACTGGGGGTGGGGAGGGGCCATGTATTGGGACAGTGGGAGGCAAGGACAGGGTGGGGAAGAGCAGTGCATCAGGGTCATAGAGGGTGGGGAGGAAGACGGTGCGCTGGGGCTGGAGGTGGAAAGATGAATATATTGCATCAGGGCTGTGGTGGGGTTTAGTGCACATCAGATTAGTGAGGGGGGGCCCAGGGTCAGATTGGGACTGTGTCCTGGAGAGGTAGGAGGGATCCCAGGGGAAGCACTGGGGAGGATCACATGGGCCTGGGCAGTGTGGGAGCTGACTCGGGGCTACTCGAGAGGGTGTTGGGGAGCCCCGGGCCCGTGCTGGAGATTGCAAGGCTGCAGTCTGGGCTGTGTGGTGGTTTCCGGCCCTCGAGAGTGAGGGGGGAGCAGAGAGGGGGCAGGCCAGAACAGAAGTGCCGTAGGTGCAGACACCACCGAGCGCTGCAGCCCCCTCTCCCCCCCCCCCCCAGCATACCGGAAACAGGAGCCGTAGTCTTCCGGCACCGGGCTTCCGGGCGGACATGTTGTTTTGCGCGGCGTGCCGGGAGCAGTAGTCTTCCGGCACCGGGCTTCCGGGCGGACATGTTGTTTTGCGCGGCGTGCCGGGAGCAGTAGTCTTCCGGCACCGGGCTTCCGGGCGGACATGTTGTTTTGCGCGGCGTGCCGGGAGCAGTAGTCTTCCGGCACCGGGCTTCCGGGCGGACATGTTGTTTTGCGCGGCGTGCCGGGAGCAGTAGTCTTCCGGCACCGGGCTTCCGGGCGGACATGTTGTTTTGCGCGGCGTGCCGGGAGCAGTAGTCTTCCGGCACCGGGCTTCCGGGCGGACATGTTGTTTTGCGTTGCATGCCGGGAGCAGTAGTCTTCCGGCACCGGGCTTCCGGGAGTTTTTTTTTTTTTTTTTTTTCCGCGCGCGGTATGCCGGGAGCACTAGTCCACCTGAATCTGACTTCCGGTCGGCCATTTCAGTGTGCAGCGGATGCCGGGAGAGCTAAGCTTCCTGTCGGCCATATTGTTTTGCTCTGCATGCCGATAGATGTAGTCTTCCGGCAGAGAGTTTCCGGGGAGCCATTTTAGCCTGCCGCGCGTGTCAGGATCTGTAGTCTTCCGGCACCAGGTTTCCGGAAGGGCATTTTCATATGCTGCGCATGGTAGGAGGTGTAGTCTTTTGGTACCGGGCTTTTGGGAGGACATTTTTGTCTGCAGCGCATGCTAGGAGTTGTAGTCTTGTTCCTGGAACGCTGCTGTGGAAACCCTGCAAGACTGAAGGACAAGGGAGAGAGGCTATTGTACCACAGTAATGTGAAGGACGAACAGTTCCAGCTGAATAACATCAAGGAAACAACACTTTGAACAATGTGAAGAGTTGGCAAAACAAAGACAGTAGAATAACCCAGTAATCTATAAGTTCATTAATACTTATTAACATATTAAATTACTCCCCTAAATCAATGAGATCAGAATGACATGATAATGACATAGTAATCATGTTACCACCTTCTGAGCTTCTTGTGCTAATTAATAGGAATGTTAAAGTGCAAGCATGGAGTTAATAGATGATATGATAAAACTGTAACTAATAGAGAAACATGTGTAAAGTACTCCCTGAAAAGTGTATATATAAATAAAGAATGAGGAAAGGAGAAGGTGCGCTAGCTTTGTGTATCTACCACTTAGCACCTATCTCTGCACAGAAATATAATAAACAAATATTTCAATCCTGTGTGTCTATCGGTTCCTTGCATACCAGATAACATGATTAAGGGCTCCACCCCGCTTTAGCAGCCCGCTTCTCTGCTTTGCCCTGCTCCTTTGGCCTTTTATTTTCCATCTGCTGAGCTCTGCTGGCCTTCCAGACCCCTTAGCACCCCTCTTGCGCACTTTGCATTACTCTCGCAGCCCTCCTTGTGCCTCACAGCTATCTTTTGTCCCTCCAGCAGCTTTAGCACCCCTCTACTCCTTTCAGAGTCCCTCTGCAGGCCTTTATTCTGCCCCAGAGCACTCCTTTGATCCTCTAGACCTCTGTGTGATACTCCTTTCTTCTGGCCCTGAGCTCTCTTCTGGCCCTCTACACCCATTAGCACCCCTGCAGTCACTTCAGAATCCCCCAAGAGATCTTCTTCCTGCCCTAGAGCTTTCTGGTTGCCAGTCCAGTCCCTTTAGCAGCCCGCCGCTCTGCTTTGGCCTGCTCCTTCGGCCTTTTATTTTCCATCTCCTGAGCTCTGCTGGCCCTCTAGACCCCTTAGCTCCGCTCTCATCCACCTGGACTATCCTTTCAGCCTTTGGCGTGCCCCAGAGCTGTCTTCTGGCCTCCCCGCCCAGGCAGTTTAGGAACTCTCTAGTCTCAGAAAGCCTCCTTCTTCTCCAGAGTCATCTTTGCATCCTGTAGCACACTCCAGAATACTCTTTTAGCTTTTCTTCTGCTCCAGAGGTTTGTCTTGGCATCCTGTAGACCCATTAGCCCCCCTCTTGTCCCTTTAGGATCCCCCAGGTGCCCTCCTCCTTGCCCTGAAGCCCTCAGTTGGTGCTCCAGCAGCCTTTAGCAGCCTACTGCCCCAGTTAAGCCTTCTACTTTCCATCTGCTGACCTCTGTGGCCTTCTAGACCCCTTAGCATCCCTCTCGTGCTCTCCGGACTATTCTTGCAGCCTTCCTTGTACCCCACAGCTGTCTTTTCCTCCTCCAGCCTCTCTAGCACACCTTGAGTCCCCTCAGAGCCTCTCTGAAGGCCTTTATTCCAACCCAGAGCACTCCTTTGGTCTTCCAGAACCCTGTGTGACGCTGCTCTGCTCCGGACCACTCTTTCGGCCTCTGTGGTGCCCCAGAGTCTTCTTTTGGCCCTGTAGAGCCCCAAGGACCCCTCTCATGCTCTCTGGACACCTCTTTTGGACAGAATGGGGCTCAAGAGCAGTCTTCTGCCTTTCTGGACCCTTTCAGGACCACCTAGTCTTCTCAAAACCCCTTCAGATTCCCTCCTTGTTCCTGAAAGTCTCTGTTTTGGCCCTCTGGATGGCTTAGGATCTCTATAGTGCACTCTGGACTATTCTTTCAACCTTTCTTCTGCCCTAGAGCTCTCTTCTGGTCCTTTACACCCATTAGCACCTTGCAGTCCCCTCAGAATCCCCTTGGAGCCCTCTGGTTGCCAGCGCAGCCCCTTTAGTAGCACTCTCCTCTGGTTTAGCGACCTCTTTTGGCCTTTTATTTTACACCTGCAGACCTCTGTTGGCCCTCTAGACCCCTTAGCATCCTTCTAGTGTACTCTGGATTACCCTTTCAGCTGTGTGCCCCAGAGTTCTCCCCCGCCCCACCCCAACACTTTGGAACCCTCTAGTCTCCTCAGAACTCCTCCAGCTATCTTCCTTGTTCCCTAGAATAATTCTTTTTGCCATGTAGATTGCTTAGCACTCCTAGTTTCCTCTGGATGTCTCAGCCTTCCTTGTGGTCTTGATGCGTCTTCTGGCCCTCTGGAATCCCATTAGAAAGCATGTAATTTTCTGATAGCCCATCCAGGTTTCTTCTTTATTCCCTAGAGTCATTTGTTTGGCTATGTAGGCCCCTTTTGAACCGTCGTCGTACACTTTAGACTAGTTGCTTCCTTCATTGTTTGCCAGAGCTGCTGTCTGGCCCTCCCCCTCCCCGGATCCTGCAGTCCCCTCAGAATCCCTCTCGAGCGCTCCTGCCGCCCTAGAGCCCTCTTAGCACTCCAGCTCTTTTAGCAGCCTACCGCTCTGCTTCGGCCTCCTCTTTCGGCCTTTTGTTTCCCGCCCGCAGACCTGCGTTGACTGCGTAGGCTCCCCCTTAGCACCATGCTACTCCCCTGGAAACCCTTCAAAAACTCTTCCCTTTAAAGGCCCTTTTCGTGCCCCAGAGCTGTCTTCTGGCCCTCAAAGTTGCTTAAAACCCCTCCAGTTGTTCAAATGGCCTCCTGAGGCCTTTGGCCCTATATATCTCATAAAACGTGTTCTGTGCCCTTAGAATACCTCTAGAAGTCTCTCTTGTTAGCAAATTCTTAATTTTTGGCCATCTAGTCCTCTTACGAGCTCTGGTCTGCTCTGGACGCTTCCTGGGATGTTTACTGTGCTCCAGAGATTCTCTCTGACTCTCTAGCCACCTTAGGAACTGTCTAGTCTCCTCAGTAGCCCTCCAGCTATCTTCCTTGTGCCCCAGAGTCATTTTTTAGCCATGCAGGTCTGTTAGGAGCTCTCTAGTGCACTGTGGAGTCTTTTGGCCTTCCATCCTCCCTAGAGCTGTCTTTTGGCACTCTAGCTTCTTTAGGATTTCTGCAGTGTTCTCAAAACTGTTCCTGAGCTTTTTCTTATGCCCTAATCCCTTTTTTTCTTTTTTTTTCATTCAGCTGCCTGAGCCCCCTTTTCTCCTCTGAACCCTTTGGGTGGCCTTGGTTGGACTTTTTGGGGTTTTTTTTTAGTTGTTCTCTAGTATCTATAAGAGATGTTTAATGTGCTCTGGATTCTTCTTCAGAGCTTTACTGTGCCACGTGCACCTCTGCTGGTCCTGCAGAGCCCTTAGGAATCCCTTTATTTTAGTCTGGACTATTATTTCAGCCTTCTTTTTGTGCCCAAGTTATGTTTTGGCCTTTTCACCCTTGTAGGACTCCTCTAGTCCCTTCAGGACCTCATTCTGAAGCCTTTGTTGCGCCCTAAAGCGCTGTGTTGGTTCTGCAGCCCTGTTAGTACCTTTCTTGTTTTCTGCGAGTCCTCCACTTTGAGATACAGAGCTAGTATTCCCCTGGGGACCTACCTATCCCACCTAGCAACTGCATTTTCTTAATTACTCTAGGTACTACACAGGAAACACCCCTCTTGGGAAGCAGTCACCTTACAGAAGCAGGCTTATTCCAAGAGTTTATTGCGGTATCTCGGTTTGCCCTATAGGAAATGGTGTCCTGCCCGAACAGCTGAATTGTATGCAGGTCTGAACCAATCGACTGTGGTATAATATTTCCTTTAAAGGTTACGTGGAATGTTGTCGTTTTCTTCCAAAGCATAAGCAGAACCGGTTTCTAGTTTTGAATGCAAAGGCTCGTGCTAGTTAGAGTAAAAAGAAGTTTAACAACATACCTCCTGGTATTATAGAAATAGTAGATGAAGTCTCAGTAGCAGAGTAGATAACTCTTTCTGTCAAAATGGTCTGCTGATCCTTTCCATAGTTTGCAGTCTGAGCAGAAGAGAAAGACTGCTTCTGCCCAGCCCTATGTATTTATGGCTTCCACTGCTTTGCTCCGCCCCTTCCAAGGGCTTGTGGGTAGGGCGGTGGGCGGGCCTAGCGTTACATAAAGGCAGGCCCTCAGCCCGGGGAGATCATTCTGGCTTTGCTCTCTCATGGGAGTAGAGCTCTGGAATTGCCTTAAAATAACAAATGCTGTAAATAACAGCATTTGAGAAAATAAAACCTCCTGCAAAATTTATTGCTGCATTTAGCATAGCAAGGGTCACACCTTAACCTAAGAGCGACGGGACGGCCGAACGCAGAGACGCAAGTACGACAGAAAACCCCTCGTACCCCGCGTTTTTTCTCTCGGGTCGGTGTTTCGGTACGGGGCGTTCAGCGGCGGAAAAGGACTTCCGGGTCTCCAGGTATATCTTCTGTTAAGTGTCATTATTGGGTTCTGGCGTTTCTGTGTTTATTGTGGAAGGGTCCCAACTTCATCACTGGGTTCTTCCCAGATGATGAGACCTGAGAAATTATTTGCTCTCCTCTTGGACTGCGAACAAAAGGAGACAGCAGAGGTTCTCAAAAAGCATTTTCTCCTTCTTTCACAGCCTAGGCGGTGGTGTGTTGTGTAGCATCTCCAGTAATTCAGATCTGTGTGAGCTGTTGCTCTCGTCAGCTAGTCTGACAGCTTACTTGCTGGATGTTTTGCTGCTCCTCAGAAATATTGTCAGCCCTGTCAGGGAGATACTGCTTGAGATTTTTGTAGTATGTAGACTTGTAGAAGAGCGTAGACTTTATATGAAGAGAGAAGGAAGCACCCTTCCTCCCTACCACCGCAGTATGATGAGAAATGTAGTCATCTCATTGGAAACACAACCCCCGCATAAGTAAGCATATGTGCTTCAAGAGCTCAAAAATCAACCTACATATAGCTAATCAACTCCCCTCTTTTCCTACCGAAGCATTAGGGCTGAGCAGGAAGAAACTGCTGGACTTCCCTGGGCGAGCAGCAAGCGATTTGTAGCGTTGCCTTCCAGCGCCTGCCTTATATTTGTGCCCCCGAACATGCTGCAGCATACAGTTTCGCGGCTGTGCTTCTGACCCTTACTCTGGCTTTAGGGGCCGCCCGCTCTGTTTTTTCAGGTACCGTGCGGCCCTTCCAAGAAACGGCTGAGCATTTCCGGTGAGGCAGAACAGGTGATGGTACCGGTGTTTCAGTTGGTCAAGGGCTGGTTAGCGCTGCCTGGCAGCACAGTAAGTTTGTCGCGTCGGTTTTCCAGGTACCGCGGACGTCACCGCAGAGAAGTTGCGGGAGCTCGGAATCGGCGTGGCACGGGCGAGCGGCGCACGCACGGCGCTCGGGCGGAGGAAGCTCTCGCGGACGAGGCCGGAGCCGGCCGGCACGGGGGCGACCGCTCGCGTTCCGATTTGGCGGGCGATGAAGGTGAATGTGGCGACCGAAGGAAGATCGGAGAGCGTGCGGCTGCCATTGCGGATGTTTCTTCAGTACAGATAGTGACCCCGAGAACTCCAAAAGCTAAGTTGAGGGGCGAAGAGCGTTGGGGTGTCTTGGCTGCGCGTGTGTGCCCGCTGACCCTCAGTGCAGCGCGGAGGGCTCTTCTGGTGCGTGCCGTGTGTGAGGCAGGCGCGGCGGAGGGTGGATGGGAGGAAGCGAGAGCGAGCTAGGCGGGGCAGCTCCAGCCTGTGTCTATGTTCGTGTGTAGTTTGTGTTGTGTGTTTTAGCTCTGCTACCTTTTGTTCAGGTCTTGATGTTGCTTTTGTCCTTTGCGCTCAAGGAGCATGATCCACACCGCGCAGCGGTAGCGCGGTAGGCATCCGTCGTCTTTTGCCTGGCGTGACTCATCGGCGTCGCGGCGACAGATCGCCTCTCATTCCGTGTGGCCGGCTAAAAGGGGCCGTCCGTCACTCCAGCTTTGCGTCCAATCATCTTTGCCATCGTCGAGGCATCATCGGCCGCTCTTTTTTTGCGTCTTTGCGGCGTCCTTTCAGGGTTTTCTTCCCTGCGTCATCGCCGCGTCGGATCTTTCTCGCCGACCTTTCTCGCGTCGATCTTTCTGGCTTTGCCGGAGCTCTCGCCACCGGAAGTGGTGGCACTTGGTTCCTTTCTGGTCTTGTGCAGAGCATCAGAGCTGTGCGGTCGTGATGTTGTAGAGCTTTCTAACCCACAGCATCTTATGTGTGGGAGTAGTTCTTTTTGTGTAGGGCTTTCCTGCATGTGTGTGTCTAATGTTTATCTGTCTGTTTAGTGCTGGAGCTGCCTTGCGTGTGGGTGTTAGCAACGGTAGTGTGTAGAGCGTGTCAGCGATGGACCGGAGCGGCGATCGATCGGCCTCCTTGCGCTCTGCTTTGATTTGTTGCAGATATGCAGCGGCTTTCCCGGCGGGCTGAAGAGAGATGGAGGAAGAAAGGGTTGTGCTATAAGAAGATGAGCTAGAGTTGTTTTTGGAAGGAGAGCGGTGTGGTCAACGGTCCCCTTGTTAACTTTTGCTTTGTGCTTGTAGGTGTGGAACAATGTGCAACGAGGGTCCCTCTCACCCGGGAGGAGCGCGGCGAGGCGAGCGTCAGTCCGAGAGAGGATGCAGAACCTAGTATAGAGCCGTCGTCTTGTCGGCGCCGTCCCCGTTGCCCACCGCTGTTCTGATTTTACAGGTGTGTGGCATGCCTCGGCATGGCAACCCATAGCCTGGCGGTCAGGATGGGCAAGCGGAGCAGGTAAGTGTTATAGTGAGGTATGGTTGCAGACGGGGTGTGGTTTTTGGCATCACCTCCAGGTCTAGTCTTTTCTCTGGTTTTGCAGGTTTTGCAGGAAGTCGTGGAGAGGAGAACATGAGCGGCAACAAGAAGGCTGAGCAGGTGAGAGGGGGCACTTGTCAGGCTGGAGTTCCCCTGTCCTGTCGGGTAATGCCAGGCTGCTGGTCAGTAACTTATTTTTTTCTTTTCTTTTCGAGGTACTGTGTGGGCTTTTCCCAGGAATGTTTGAGTGTTTGAGATTAGGTAGAATGGGTGAGTATAATGGTGTGACAGTTCTAGAGCTAAGTCGATGCCGCCTAGCAGAAGAGTACTTTTGTTGTCTCGTTTTTTCCAGGTGCCATGGGTGTTCTCATAGCCACGACGGAGCGTAGGTGCGGTGCAGGTGAACAGAGCAATTATAACGATTGCGGGGAGGGTGCCGTCGCAGAAGAGGCCGGAGCCGACCGGCACGGGGGCGACCGCTCGCGCTCCGGTTCGGCGAGCGACGAAGGCGAACGTGGCGACCGAAGGAAGATCGGAGAGGATGCGACCGTTATCGAGGATGACTCGTGAGGACAGACGGTGACTCGCAGTACTCCAAAAACAAAATTGAGGGGCAAAGAGTGCGTGTGGGGTGTATATGTGCACACTGACATTCAGTGTAGTGCAGAGGGTTCTTCTGGCGATTCCTGTGCGAGGCAAGTGCAGCAGAGGGTGTACGGGAGAAAGCGAGGGTGTGCTAGGCAGGGCAGCTGCAGCTTGTGTCTGTGTTGTGTGTAGCTGTGATACCTTTTTTCTCAGGTCTTGATGTCACTCTTGTTCTTTGTGCTCAAGGAGCACGGCCCATACTGCGCAGCAGTAGAGCGATAGGCATCCGTTGTCTTTCACCTGGCGCGACTCATCGACATCCTGCCAAGGGATCCTGTCTCATCCTGTACGGCCAGCTAGAAGGGGTGGTCCGTCGCTCCGGCTTCGCATCCCGGTCATTTGCGGCCAATCGTTTCCGCGGTCGTCATCGAGGCCTCGTCGGCTCTCGTCTTCTGGGACCGCTCTCGTTTTGCATCTTGCTGGCACCCTTTCAGGGTTCTCTTCCCTGTACAGGCACAGCTCGGGGTCTTCCGTGGCCGGCTGCTTTGGCATCGACTCTCCTGCCTTTGTCGGCACCTTTGCATCACGGACGCTGGTATTTGACTCTTTTGTGGACTCGTCCAGAGCATCAGAGCCGCACAGCTGTGGCATTGTAGGACTTTCTGGCTAGCAAAGGTGTGTGTGCGTGTGTGTGTTTCTTTTTGTGTAGGACTCTGCTTTGTGTTTGTGTCTGTCCGTCTGTTTGGGGCTGGAGCTGCCTCGCCTGTGGGCGTTAGGAACGGTAGGATGTAGAGTGTGGCAGGGATGGCTCAGAACATTGATCCGCCAGCCTGCGTGCTCCCCTTTATGCTGTTTTGCAGATGTGCTGCAGCAGCCCATGTGCCCAAGGGAGATGAAGGAAGCGAGAGGCATATCCGCTCTTAGGTTCAGGTGCAGAGCAGCATTCCCAGCGGGCCGAAGGGAGACGGAGGAAGAAAGGGGCACGGTCTTAGAAGGTGATCTAGGGGTTTGTTGTTGGAAAATGGGGTGGTGTTGTGCTACGGTTCCCGGATCAATTCTTGCTTTGTACTTGTAGATGAGGAGCGATGCGGAGGCCAGATCCTTGCACCGAGGCAGAATACAGCAAGGTGAGCGTCGGTCCCAGAGATGAAGCGGAGGCTATACAGGGCTGTTGTCCTGTCGGCGCTGTCCGTGTCGCACACCGCCGTTCTCGTTTTACAGACGGGCCTCGACACTGTGACCGTAGCATGGCGGTCAGCAGGGGTTATAGGAGCGGGTAAAGGTGTGGGAGCAAATGCTTGATGCGGGTGGGCTGTGGTCTTGCACGCATCACCTCAGTGCACGATTGCTCTGTGCTTGCAGGTTTTGCAGAAAGCTGTGGAGAGAAGCGGAGTGCTGGCAAGAGCCTGAGCAGGTGAGAGCGTATCTTGTTTGTGTCAGAATGTTATTGTGTGGTGGGCGGTGTCGGGCTGCCCCTCGATGATGTCTCTCGCTCTGCTTTTTTGCAGGTACCGTGCCGGCCTTTCCGTGGCACGCCCGGGGTCGCAGGGGAGCAGCTCGGCATCCGGCATCGTGCGGTCGGCGAGCGCCGTCTGGGTGAAGAGCAATTTTGTTTTTTTGTTTCTTCCGGATGCTGCGGGTGGCCCATCCAGCCGCAGCGTCGGGGTTTGGAAGTGTTGTAGCGAAGGCGAGCAGAGCATCTGTGGTGCTTTGGGGGAGGGTGTCGTCGGGGATGAGGTAGGAGCCGACCGGCACGGAGGTGACCGCTCGTGCTGCGGTTTGGCAGGCGCCGGAGGCGAACGCGGCGATCGAAGGAAGACCGGAGAGGACGCGGCCGCCGTCGCGGGTGCCTCCTGAGGACTGATGGTGACCCACGGACTCCACACTGTAAAAGCTAAGCTGAAGGGCAAAGGGTGTTGGGGTGTGTTGGCTCAGTGTGTGTGTGTGTGTGTGTGCGCGTGTGTGCGTGTGCACGTGTGCTGGCATCATTGTAGTGTGGAGGGCTCCTCGGGATGAGTGCTGTGTGTGAGGAAGAGATGGTGGGGTGCGTGTGGCAGAAAGCGAGGGTGTGCTAGGCAGGGCAGCTCCAGGGTGTCGTCTGTGTCCTGGTGTCGTCTGTGTCCTGGTGTCGTCTGTGTCCTGGTGTCGTCTGTGTCCTGGTGTCGTCTGTGTCCTGGTGTCGTCTGTGTCCTGGTGTCGTCTGTGTCCTGGTGTCGTCTGTGTGTTGTGGCTGTGTTCTCTTTTGCTGAGGTCTTGATGTCGCTCTCGTTCTTTGTGCTCAGGGAGCACAGCCCACACTGCGTAGGAGTAGCGTGGCAGGCATCCGTTGCCCTTTGCCGGGCACGAGTCATCGGCATCGCGCCAAGGGAATCTCGTCTCATTCCGTGCGGCCTACCAAAAGGGGCGGTCCGTCGCTCCGGCTTCGCGTCGCGGCCGATCGTCTCGGAGGCCGCGGTCGCGGCCTCGCCGGCCGCTCCTCTTCCGAGGCCGCTCTCGTCCCGCGTCTTTGCGGCGCCCTTTCAGGGTTCTCTTCCCTGCGTTGTCACGGGCTCGGGTCTTTCTCGCGAGCCTCCTCTTCCTCGGCGTTCCCGGCTTTGCCGGCTCCTTTCCATCGCGAGCGGTGGCCTTTCCCCCTCTTTTCTGGACTCGTCCAGAGCATCTGAGCTGCACAACTGTGCCATTGCATGGCTTTCTGGCTGACAGTCTTGCGTGTGAGTGTGATTCTTTTTGTGTACGATTCTGCTTTGTGTTTGTGTCTGTCCATCTGGGGTTGGAGCTGCCTTGCCTGTGGATGTAGCAATGGTAGGATGTAGAGTGTTGCAGTGATGGACTGGGGTGGTGATCATTCAGCCTTTGCACGCTGTGGTTTATTTCTTGTCAGATGCAGAGCAGCATTCCCAGCGGGCTGAAGGGAGATGGAGGAAGAAAGGGGCGTTGTCTTAGACGGTGATCTAGGGGTTTGTTGTTGGAAACGGGGTGGTGTTGTGTTGCGGTTCCCGGATCAATTCCCGCTTTGTGCTTGTAGATGAGGAGCAATGCGGAGAGCAGATGACTTACGCCCAGGCAGAGCACAGCAAAATGAGCGTCAGCGCAGGAGATGAAGCGGAGCCTATGTAGGGCTGTTGTGTAATCGGTGCCGTTTCTGTTGCGTGCTGCCGTTCCGGTTTTACAGGGGCGCGGCAGAGCTCGGCACGGTGGCCGTAGCCTGGCGGTCAGCAGGGGTTATAGGAGCGGGTAAAAGGGCGGGCACAAATGCTTGATGTGGGTGGGCTGTGGTCTTGGACACATCACCTCAGTGCACGATTGCTCTGTGCTTGCAGGTTTTGCAGAAAGCTGTGGAGAGAAGCGGAGTGCTGGCAAGAGCCTGAGCAGGTGAGAGCGTATCTTGTTTGTGTCAGAATGTTATTGTGTGGTGGGCGGTGTCGGGCTGCCCCTCGATGATGTCTCTCGCTCTGCTTTTTTGCAGGTACCGTGCCGGCCTTTCCGTGGCACGCCCGGGGTCGCAGGGGAGCGGCTCGGCGTCCGGCATCGTGCGGTCGGCGAGCGCCGTCTGGGTGAAGAGCAATTTTGTTTTTTTGTTTCTTCCGGATGCTGCGGGTGGCCCATCCAGCCGCAGCGTCGGGGTTTGGAAGTGTTGTAGCGAAGGCGAGCAGAGCATCTGTGGTGCTTTGGGGGAGGGTGTCGTCGGGGATGAGGTAGGAGCCGACCGGCACGGAGGTGACCGCTCGTGCTGCGGTTTGGCAGGCGCCGGAGGCGAACGCGGCGATCGAAGGAAGACCGGAGAGGACGCGGCCGCCGTCGTGGGTGCCTCCTGAGGACAGACGGTGACCTGCAGGCTCCGCACTGTAAAAGCTAAGCTGAAGGGCAAAGGGTGTTGGGGTGTGTTGGCTCAGTGTGTGTGTGTGTGTGTGTGCGCGTGTGTGCGTGTGCACGTGTGCTGGCATCATTGTAGTGTGGAGGGCTCCTCGGGATGAGTGCTGTGTGTGAGGAAGAGATGGTGGGGTGCTTGTGGCAGAAAGCGAGGGTGTGCTAGGCAGGGCAGCTCCAGGGTGTCGTCTGTGTCCTGGTGTCGTCTGTGTCCTGGTGTCGTCTGTGTGTTGTGGCTGTGTTCTCTTTTGCTGAGGTCTTGATGTCGCTCTCGTTCTTTGTGCTCAGGGAGCACAGCCCACACTGCGTAGGAGTAGCGTGGCAGGCATCCGTTGCCCTTTGCCGGGCACGAGTCATCGGCATCGCGCCAAGGGAATCTCGTCTCATTCCGTGCGGCCTACCAAAAGGGGCGGTCCGTCGCTCCGGCTTCGCGTCGCGGCCGATCGTCTCGGAGGCCGCGGTCGCGGCCTCGCCGGCCGCTCCTCTTCCGAGGCCGCTCTCGTCCCGCGTCTTTGCGGCGCCCTTTCAGGGTTCTCTTCCCTGCGTTGTCACGGGCTCGGGTCTTTCTCGCGAGCCTCCTCTTCCTCGGCGTTCCCGGCTTTGCCGGCTCCTTTCCATCGCGAGCGGTGGCCTTTCCCCCTCTTTTCTGGACTCGTCCAGAGCATCTGAGCCGCACAACCGTAGCGTCATAGGTCTTACCGGCCGGCAACATTTTCTTCGCTGCCCTTTTTCTATGCTAGGGTGTGTATGTGTGTCTGTATGTACGTCCGTGTCTTTGTTTGGAGCTGCCTTGCCTGTGGATGTAGTTATGGTAGTGGGTAGAATATAGTAATGTAGCTATCCTAGTTATTGGGGGGGGGTTAATAAGAGGTAGAGGTATTTATTTATTTATTATTAGTTAGAATTTCCAGTCTGGGGGGCTTCCCGGTCATTCCAACGCAGCATTACCTTTAAGAAGAACGGTAGCAGATAGTTACGTTAGCTCAGGGGATGGATGGCCGTAGCGAGCGTGAACGGGCGGTTGTTCGGTAGTGGGATGGGTCTAATGTTGTATGCTTTTCTTTTTGCCTCTAGGTTGTAGTTAGCATTTTAAACTTATTTTTGGTTTTTATTAAAAAAAAAAAAAAAAAACCCCAGCTGGGGGATTTTTTTTTTTCCCCCAGCTGGGTTTTTTTTCCCCGGTCCCGGCCACTCTGCGAGGCAACTATCGTCGCCTGTGTCGATGCGGAGCTCTGCCTTGGGACCGGGTTTTTTTTTTTTTTTTTTTTTTTTTTTTTTTTTTTTTTTTTTTTTTTTTTTCCCCCTCCCTGGTCCCGGCCACTCTGCGAGGCAACTATCGTCGCCCGTGTCGATGCGGAGCTCTGCTTCGGGACTG